>NW_026252075.1:0-4765 GCF_025201335.1 Gilbertella persicaria | reverse complement strand
TAATGCAAAAGCATATTTGAGTGTAAGATGGCTTTCAAGGCATTAAAGCTCTTAGTTTGCTCATCAGACACAGCTCTTCTACTTCTTTGCATGGCTCAATCTAGTCAAAGGCTCAGCAACAGTAGATCATCGGTACAAATTCTCTAAAATAATTGATTAATCCATGAACTGTTGAATGTGTTCGCTGTCTTTGTACTGGCCATGATTCAACGTTAGTGAGTTTGGCTTTATCACCATAATCCCATCTGCATTGACCACAAATCCAAGCATCCTAACTGACTGCTGAAACCAAACACATTCTTTGGATTTAAAATCAATTTGGCTTGTATCAATCTGTCTATCACCATTTTGACATCTTTGGCATGTTGCTCGGGTGTTTCACTGGCCACGATACAATCATCAACAAAAGATTGAACGCAATCCATACCCTCAAACAAAATGGCCATAACCTTACAGAATTGAGAAGTTAGGCTCTTTAGTCCAAAGTGTTGTGAGATGAAGAGAGAGTAGATATTCAATAAGAGAAAAGGTAAGAACACCGAGAAAGTCCGTTAGAACTTGTATAGGTTTTATTTCTCCAAGAAAAATGTTGTCCTTCAATTGCTATAAAATGTCAAGGTATTTATACTTTTCTTCTCGGTCAAAATATTGTTTTGGGTTAGCTTCTTGACTACGGATTGATTTGTTAGATCAGGAGTAATTAAGAGAAATGCCTTTAGAGGAAGTTGTTAGCTCAGCCAATAGTACATGATCTGACCTGAACTTGAATAAACTATTACATATTTGTCAAATGCCAATGCTAATGTATTTGTCAGCTCTAACTGTCACTTTATGAGGCCATTAATAATAACAGAGTCACTAGGTTCATAATCTCTGACTATGAGGATGATGTAGTACTTCTAGTAGAATGAGTGAATGTCAGTGACTATAGATCCATTGCAATTGCCATAGATGTGATCTGGTCTTTTGCCATGATCATCATTTATTGATCTATGCATATGAGTTCATATATGTTCACAACACAAAGCATCCCTTGATGAAGCAGTATTGCTGTCCATTATGAGAAAATGTTAATTTATGCGCATCTGGAGGATGGATTTTAAAGCGATGATATGCATTAGAGAGATCAAGAGTTGAGAAAATCTTCTTGCCTCTTAAGTTTTCAAAAATGTTTCTCACCAGTGGCACTTCAAAGTTATATGTTGGTGGTAAGATCTTATTTAAAAGTCTAACATCCAAACAAGCTCGATGGCTGACAATTTCACCCTGTTTGTTCTTTTTAGGTACAAGTAACACCGGGCTATTAAAAGAAGTATTGACACCACACTTCTCTATTGTTTTTGTTCTAAGCCATTCATTTATCTGTTCATCTAGGACAGGCCTCAATGTATGCGGGATGCTGTACTGACGACGATAAGCGGTTGCTCCTTCAGGTGTGGGCAACTTGATAATGGATTCTGGAATAGGACAAAATGACTCTACTGGTATCTTTTGATTTTCATCAATAGCATCTTGGATGGAAGCCATAAACTGTGCAACCTCCTCAGCAGATCCAACAGGTGAATTATCAGGTTCAGGTGTATCAGTTGTTACGATGTTTGCATTAGAAAAGATAGAGTCTTTATCATTTGGATCAGCACTATCATTTTCTAAATTGTATGCAACACCTGTAAGTGCAATACCCAATTTACCCATAATGTCCGTACCAAGAAGAATGTCAAAGTCAAAGCTATCATTAAAATCTATGACTTCCAATTGGTGTCTGAATGAAATTCCATTTGTATATTTTATAGTCAAAGGATCTGTAGTACCAATACGAGAAATTTTATTGTCTTTAGACAAGCAATTAAAGAAACCACTAATATTTTTGTTTATTTTGTTTATATTTAATTTAGCTCTAAGCGAGTCTAACTTTATAAAAGTATGTGTGCTTCCGGTATCAACCTTTGCCATCATCTTGTGGTTTTCTATAATGATAGGTGTCAATAAGTCAAAAGTGTCTTTATGTAAAGCATCTTTCGCTTTGATCTCGTTTGTGTACTTACAGTCAAAGCAATCGTCTGTGATCATCTCTTCGATGTCATCATCCGTCTTTTCTTTTTGCTTGTCCTCTGTGCGTTCGCTCATTGAACTCGACGCCAGGGCAAGGATATGATTTCTTGTGCAACGGTGACCCGGTCTCCACTGTTCACCACAAGACCGACAGGGATTATCCTTGGATTTTCCGAAGATTTCTTGCGCCTTCTCTTTTCCCTTGTTCTTGTTTTTGTTAATGGTATAACAATTCTCAGTGCCATGGGTGGGATTGGAGCCGTGCATCTTGCAAAAGTAGGTCTTATTAGTCTTGCTGTACGGTGTGCTTCTTTCTATTTGCTTCTTCTTCTGAAGACGACTTCTTCTTTCACTATCCCTTGAGCCACTAGTAGACGAAGACAGAGAAGAGCCAGCACCACCAGAGAACATAGCAGTAGTGGAGCCATAGTTGACCACATCATCACCTAGTATATCCCGAGCAATATCAGCAATGTTTTCCACCGTCCACGAGTTATTTTCCTCCTCTTGCTTGCCCAGTACATTCATACATGCAAGACGAGTGAGAGCCTGTACCGGTGCTGTAAGAGAAGCCAAAAATCTGTCTGCCACACGAGGATCATCCTTGGGGATACCAGCATTATACACTGTTTGCATAAACCTATTAGTATAGCCTCCAATGGATTCATTGGTACGCATAGTCATAGTGAACACCTGTGTATTGTATTCCCTGGCCTTGAACTTGGACCCAAAGTGTTTCTCGAATGCTTGCCGAGCTTCAGACCATGAGTTACAGTTCTTGAGGTTGGTTTGCGCCCACGCATCGTCGCCATATGGTAAGCAGAGCAGGATATATCGCTTCCAGACCGTTTCTATGTCTTGTGATGATGAATAGACTACATTTTCAAAAGTTCGCAGAAAATGCTCATCAGATTCAAAGGCTTCTTCTCCTGGGAAAGGTTTGTGCGAGTTTGATAGTAACTGGTACTTGGGTAGGTCTCTTCGGCTTAGTGATAGTCCGCCTGTCAATCTTGAGGTAGCATTTACCTTGACATCAGAGTGATTGACCCAAGGTGTGCCTTCAATGTTTCCCAACATAGATCTGTACTCATCAATGCATTTGATGCTTGACTTGATTTGTTCTATGTTCTTGAGAGCCTTGTTAGTGCCTTCAGTATCACCCGCAGATCTTGCAACACCAAAAGCACGCAGAGCCTCCACCATTTGACTACGTAGCAACGTCAAGTTATCTTCAATCATTCCACGCTCTTGCACAGCAGAAGTACCGTCTATGCCAGACGTGGCCAGATTATCGAGATCAAACTCTAGCTGCTCATCCATCTGACTATCTTGATTGTTGACCAAGCTAGGAGCGGATAAAGGAGAAGACCCATCCATGAAGGATTGACCAGAAGAACCAGTTGAGTTATTTGAGTTTATAGGAGTATTGACCATGATAAACAACCAAGCAATTAATCGAAAAAAATGTTGTGATGTAAGAGAGAAGATAAAAACAAAGAAGTCGATTAGAACTTGTATAGGTTTATTATCCAAAAATAAATATGTATCTATCTCTAGCTCTTCATTCTCTAGGTATTTATATATGAAGAGATGTCGGAGTAAGTAGTAGTAGAGTTCATGCAAATGACTGAGTCTCTATTATCATAGACTACTTTAAATTAATTAAATAATGTAAATTATGGATTTCGGTTATAAGTCTTGATCTATTAAAAGATACATTGTCTTATTTAGTACAAGAGGTTCTTTTATGTCTATTTCTGATGTAAATTGATTATGATATATTTTAGTATGTAAATGAAGACTTATTTAGTGTCAGATCATCATATGCATATAGATTCTATATGTTCACAACACTACGTAAGGAATTCATCCCCATCAATGCGGTAATCCAGGCACGTGACAAGCTGGCTTCTTTGGCTCAAACAGGTTCTGTGTCTGGTTATATCAATGAGTTCAGGAGGCTCAAGTTACAGATTCCTGACTTATCTCAAGGTGATGCTCTGGATCGTTTTGTTCGTGGTCTTAGTAAGGTCATTCGTGTTGCAGTGCGTTCTCGATTCCCAACAACTCTTTCTGAGGCTGAATCTTTGGCTTTAGCCATAGAGGCAGCTTCAAAGGAGGAGGAAGGTTTCGCTGTACCTCAGCAACAAACAGCTCAGCCTAAGGTCAATTATGATCCAATGGAACTGGACTCCTTGCGCGAAATGGTTAATGCTTTGGCAGGACAAGTACGCCAAAGTGGTCCTGGTTATCGTCGTAGTTCTCCAAGTGGTTATCGCGGTCGTAACGGTAATGGTGGTCTTCGCTGTTTCGCTTGTGGTGGTATTGGTCACATGAAGCGTGAGTGCCCGACCTTTCTGAACAAGTCTCAAGGCAAGGTCAGCAATGGTAGTCATTTAAAAGACTAAGCGTGCTTGAGGGGAAGGGAGATCAGGCACGCTCTCAAGAAAGTTCCCTTAACAGTATTGGTGATAATACAAGAAATACTGTTCCAACTGGTGATCTCTTAGGATTGGATGATGATGAACTTGCGGAACTGGAAACTGATGGCACATACTTGTATAATCTTAATAAAAATACTGATTTACCACTGTATGATTTTGGTCTCCGTTCCAATGTGTTTGACAAACCTCGCCCAATTAAGGTCCTGTTGGACACAGGTGCAAGTGCAAATTATATTTCATCCAAGGCGGTTACCCCCGGTATGACAAGA
>NW_026252074.1:0-5587 GCF_025201335.1 Gilbertella persicaria | reverse complement strand
TAAAAGGAACCAACTATCACAGGAAAGTGGTGGGGGTAGACGAGATTCTGACGGAGGCAACAGAGAGCCAGCATAGACCGAAGTCAAGTGAGTAGCCATAGCATCTACTGAAGCTTTAGGACCATCTTTGTGAGCATAAGTACCGGAACAATCACGTCTTCTTTTCATACGAGAGAGGGTGCCAGTGGCTTTAGAAAAGTCTTGTTCCAACTGAGCACAGAAGTTCTTCCAAGAGAGACGCTTAGCTTTAGCAACAAGACGACGAAAGTGACGATGTGCATCATGATGCAACGACCACCAGTAAGCTTTGTCAACACCAGAGGCATGACGCCACCTACTATAACAGCGATCGCGTTCTCGAGCTGCTGATTCGATATCAGGAGTCCAGTACTTCTTCCACCATTTTCCAGACCGATGTTGTCTTGCACCAACCGACCCATCCAAAGCCTCGTAGAAGCACCCATTAAGAGTAGCATTCAACTCGTCAATATCAGGGCGTTCAAGCGGTGGCGCAGAGACCAGCTGACTCAGAGTAGATTCCAGAGGAACTACAAGTGAGCGAAACTTGCTTTGGAACAGTGCCAAAGGTTCCTTTTCCCGCAAGCGAGATAGGTTCCAAAGGCGTCGTGGAGCAAGACCGTCAGAGCCAGCATGAGCCCCAGATCCCAAAGTAGAATCATAGTCGAATGACAAAGTCATCAACCGGTGATCAGACCCAAGGGAGAGATCAGATTCTACTGCGACTTGAGCGCCACGCATATTCCACGAGGAAATATTTGTAATGAACAAATCGATGATACTACTCATTTCCATACCACGTCGAAACGTTGTAAAGGTGGGCACACCACGACAAAGAGTAGTATTCAGCACAGCCAGGTCTCGTTGTTCAAGCCATGCATGCATAGCAAGACCACGCGAGTTGGTAGCGGAATCACCAGTGAGATCACCAAAGCGAGCATTAAAGTCACCACAGAGGATAGAGTCAGAGTTGAGAGGAATAGAGGAGAGAGCGGATAGCACCAGCTCATTAGAGAGACTGGGTGGAAAGTACGAACAATGCACATTGACTGCTCCCATTTTGAGTGAGAGAGTATATGCATTGAAAGACGGCAACTGGGTGACAGGAAAAGGACAGGAAGGAGAGACAAGAGCAGAGACACCACCAGAACCACGGTTGTTTGCACCAACTACCTTTGATCCATATAGATGGTATTGCGACCAATCTATAGGAAGGTAGCCGGCGGTGAGCCAAGTTTCAGTGATAAATAGAATATTTGTACAGAGAGCATGGGAAATAACATCGTGGATGGTCGTGGTTTTTAGGCCATTCGCATTCCAGATGCTAATATAGAAGGAGCGTGATGGGTGGGCGGGAGTATGGGTTGGATCCATACTCATTAAAATTCCATTTCGGAATCAGTGGCAGAATCCTCAACAGCCGTTTTGTTTCGGAAAACAAAAGCAGCTTGCTTTGGATTTTCCTTTTCCAAACGAGAACGAGCAGAAGCAAGAGCCAAAGAGAGGTCAGCATCGTCAATCCAACCCAACTCAACGAAGGAGCGACCAACAGGGCCAACAAGAAGAGGACGCAAGAAAGAGAGGGTATCCACAGCGCGGCTGTTCACCAGTGAGGCCATTTCGCTTGCTCTGTTTGCTTCGGACAAAGCAGCGAACTTGGGATCAGCAAGGTGCTTAGGATCCAAAGGATCGAAGCCACCGATCAATTCAGCACCTACCTTTTGCATGGTAGCAGTGAATTGCTCCACATACTGCACATGCATCAGGAGGCCAAGCACACCAGAAGCAGGAAAAGAGACATCAAGGATACGTCCAGTATCCACACCGGAGCGACGAAGACGAGAGCGGACTTCAGATCTATTGATCTTTCTTGAGCGTCCTAAATATACGTACGTAAAGCCCTGAGGACCTTTGGCAGCAGGGCTCACAAAGGCACGGGCAGCAGCAACTCGTTTCTTCTGCGAAACGCGGGCAGGACGGGCAGGAGGAGAGGCAGGCTTAGCAGCCTTGGCTGCCCAAGAGGAAGCATGGATGGATGAATCACCACTGCCTGGGTGTGTGGCAGTGGGAGTAGGAGGAGAAACAGAAGAGACCTGAGTGCCGCCTTGGGACATTGAAGAATTGGACTCGAGAGTCCGGATGCGAGAAAGGAGCTTGGTATTTTCTGCTTGCAGAAAAAGTTTTTCCTCCTCAAGGAGGGAAACCTTTTCTTTCAGAGCTATAAGATCTGAAAAAAGAGTTTCATGATGCTGTACCTGTTGTGCTAAGGTCAGCACAAGTTGATGCAACTGCTGGACGTCCAGGTTAGTTGCCATTTTTGACGGATGGATGACTGTTTTGGATGGATGGATGATTGTTTTGGATGGATGGATGATTGTTTTGGATGGATGGATGATTTTTTAGACGGATGCACTGACGGATGAATAGGATGCGCTCGTTTAGCTCAGTTGGTTAGAGCGTGGTGCTAATAACGCCAAGGTCACAGGTTCGACCCCTGTAATGAGCATTTTTTCCTTGTCTGTATCATATTTTTTTTTTTTAAATACAATGAGAACGGTAAATTTTGTCATTTTGAGAAAATTAAATGTCCGTAACCAAAATATAAATGTCACTTTCCAAAAAATTAATGTCACTAAGCCAAAAAATGATTGTCCCTTTATGTCTAGAAATTTTGTCCTTTCGAAATAAAAGAAATGTCACAATAAGTTAAATCAAATTGACCTTAAAAAAATTATATGTATTTTTTCACTTCAAAACATTTAGAATGGAGTTTCATTATGACACTGAATGATTTGTCGTTTAGAATGACAGGCAAAGTTGTATAGAATTTCAGCAGGTATGGTATTACATGCCTCAGCAATTCTATCAGACAATTTTTCTTCAGTCCACAGTTTGTGGCGTTTCAATTTTCCTTTTAAGATTGCCTAAAACTGTTCAATTGGGTTTAATTCAGGCAAATATGGAGGCAGATACATCAGCTTATAGCCACGACTTTTGATTTTCCTCATCATTGGTTTTGATTTATGTATAGTGCAGTTATCCATCACCAAATAACTCCCTTTTAGATCTTCATTAAGATCCAAGATATCAAGCATGTGATGTTTGGGTTGTGAATGAAGATATAATAGAAGATAGAAAGAAAACAAAGAAATACAGTGAGACTGTTCAGTACTTCTTTATTACAAAAATAAATTGATTCTAAAATATATCTTTTCCAGGTTGTCTTTTATACTACCTGATTTATTGACTAATTATGATTACTGATTATTGATTACTTAACACCTTGACAGCGTGTGCCTGGGATTTGATTATGTAAATTCTCCTTTCATTCTCCTTGTTACCTAAAAGGTACAATTATGGTTTCCTTATTTGTAAATATCCATATTATCCCAGTTACCGTTATTTACTGTCATTATACAGTGCTTACTTTATATTTATAATGTATAGTGCTATAAGTGATTATTCATTTATATGATGAAAGATTATTTATTATATTTTGTATTGAAAGTGCTCAGATCACCACAAAGCAGAACATTCATGAATTTGATAAAGTGCGCAGTTGTCGTACCTTTTGATATCGATTCTGAACTATCTTGCGCACTGCTCTCGTTATTATCATCAACATACTCTGTAGCTGGTTCTTCTATAATAAACTCATCTGTACTATTTTTTTGCCCTTTGCTACTTTTCTTTTCTTGCTTGTAGATGTCTTGTTGCTTTGAAGCTTCTCTTTTTTTGGTGGTGGCTTCTTTATCGCTACATGGATGACGCTAGATGCATGTATAGCTCCAATAATCGTATGAGATGGGGTCTTTGTTTTAGTTGTCTTCACTATGACAGGTATTCGAGTATCTGCTCTGGCCCAATTATTTCTCAAAGTTATATGAAATCCAGCTTTGTCGATAAAGTTACAGTTTTTTGTAAAGTCTACATCAGAATCTTTCCATTTCATAAACCATTCATATCTCGTCTCTAAGTTATCAGCAGAGTTTCTAGCTTCGGGCTCAAATGTAGGTTTCTTAATCGTCACAAGCATATTGTTCCTCAAGTGATAATTAAGCTGCGTTTTGGAAATAGAAAAGCCCATAAATTCTTTAGATAGCTCACCAAGAATATCTTCAGAATAAAGCTGAGGATCCTTATCAAGTAGTTCTCGAATATGTGTCTCGTGTTCAGTTGTGAAAGAGCTTGGACGGCCAACATTGTTTTTTGAAAGTTTGTACGGCACTTCATTTGTTTCCTGATAACGTTTCCACCATCTCCGGGCAGTGCGAGGCTCAACACCAAGCTCTTTTGCAAATCGAACTATTCTTCCTCTTTCTTCAACGCTTTCTAACATTCGATCTATAAACACCTCTCTTGTATTATCGCTATAATCATTATACATACTCTGCTTCAATTTTGGTTTCGTGGCGGCTTTTGGCTCTACATCATTGCTTTTCTTAACATTTCGTTCCTCAATAGATTTGCGAGCTTCTAAATATGAGCTCTGTGTGGCTATAGTTTCCAGGACAACGTTAGGGTCTGTGATTTGCGTTAGAACATCCTCCACAGGGTCAAAAACTTCTATCCCTAGATCGTTGTAAACATTCTCCTGCCCATTTTCGTAAAAAAAAGTATTTGCCATAGTTTCGAAATAAAAGTCTAAAAGAAGTTGTTTAGAATTTAAAATGAAAACAAGTACTATTTAGGTCAATTTGGATTTAACTTATGGTATTGGCTAACAGAAACTTTTAAATTATTTTAAGAGCAGTCATACTGTGATAAGGTGACAATGATCGGACGAGAGGATAAAACTTGGTCCAGGAACCTAGATTGTGGAAATGATACAATTTCACTGGTGTTACCACGAGTAAATTAGAAATTAGGAATAATTGTCAAAATAATAAAACATCCTCTCTTCCCCGTTCTTATTTGAGTGATTAGTTATAACTCCTTTGTGTTTTGAGAGTTTTAATTATAGTCAACAAAGTACGCAAGGATAGAATTTTACAAGTCAATAGGTAAATTACAATCCCGATACAACAAGTCATACAAAGTCTCGAAAAAGTAATTTACCCTGATCTGAGACCCAGCTTAATCACGAGAAATACCACTCCTTTATTTGACTAATAGAAAAGAAATATAATGTAATTTCATTTGGTTGCTGCAACGCCTACTCCTCATCTTCATTCTGATGATACTCATGAGGTATTTTCCTTTTATTAGGTCTTGTTGGCGTGAAAAAAGGTGTTATCATAGGTTTTGTTGATCGTGGTGGGCTATAGACAATTTCACAATGAGAAGTAGAAATATCCGCTGCCATATATTTTCGCTGCTCTTCAAAAGCCGCCAGTCTTTTTCCATTGCTAATTTTTATTTTCTTCTCTTTCCATGCGTAAAGCCGTTTCAAAGTTGATCGAAAATTATCCAGTTCCATTAACAATTTTGGTATATATAATGAATCAACTTGATGTGCAACCACGACACCTTGGAAAAAAAATAGTTGCACCATATATCCAATTCGTCCTCTCCAGTCCATGTATTCTATGGCAAGCTCTTTCTTGGTGATATTGTGGATGTTGTATGC
>NW_026252073.1:0-6553 GCF_025201335.1 Gilbertella persicaria | reverse complement strand
AGATGAGTGATCATAATCCTGCTTGTAATGCTGATGAATATAAAGCTGCAATGGATTATATTCAACCTTATATTGATAATAACCAAGCTATTCCAAAAGGATCTTTCTGTACTATACCTGAAAGTGTGGTATGTCTAGATACTCCACCTAATGTAACAGCGTATAAGAAACCCTATCCTGTACCTTTGAAAATGATGGGCGTAGTGGATAAACAGATTGATGAATGGTTGAGCAACGGTATTATCAAAAGAGCACCAGCCAATACTGAATGGAATACGCCTCTTACTGTTGTAAAGAAGACTGATGGTAAAGGTGAATTGACAGGCTATCGTGTGTGTCATGATCCTCGTCATATTAATGTTTTGCTCAAAACAGTTGATCGTATGCCATTACCTGTAATTAGTGAACTCTTTGAGGAATTACAGGGTGCTAAAGTATATTCTACTCTCGACTTGAAGTCTGCATTCAATTCTTTAAAATTGAATCCTAAGGACACTGTAAAGCTTTCATTCACATGGCGTGGAATACAATATCAGCCTATTGGCACTGTATTCGGCATCAAACATGTGAGTTCACAATTTCAGAGAACCATGAGTATTGCTCTTGAAGGTTTACCTTTTGTGCGATTCTTTGTTGATGATATTGTATGTGCTAGCCAATCAGTCGAAGAGCATAAAATCCACTTACAACAGGTGATCCAATGCTTAACTGATGTAAACCTGAAATTGAACCCTGCCAAGTGTCATTTCTTCCAATCATCAATTCACTTGCTTGGTTTCCATATTTCTCCACAAGGTATCAGAATGGATCGTCGCAAACTTGCCAATGTACTTGAATTTCCTAAACCAACATGTGGCAAAGACATCATGCGCTACTGTGGTCTATTGAATTTCTTCCGATCATTGATACCTAACGTTTCTTCAATCATGTCTCCACTTGATGAATTGAGAAATGAAAAATCATTGCATAAGATCTGGAATGATAAACATCAAAAGGCTTTTGATAATCTCAAGAAAGCTCTGTTAAGCGATATTGTGTTAGCCTATCCAGACATGAATGTTCCATTCTCCATAAGCTGTGATGCATCGAACACTGGTATTGGCGCAGTATTGTATCAAGAGACTGATGGAGAAAAAAAGTACATCTCTTTTATTGCCAAAAGTCTATCTAAAAGTGAACGCAAATACTCTGCCACAAAACGTGAACTACTTGCACTTGTATTCTCACTGAAGCGTTTTCACAAGTATATCTATGGTTCTACATTTACGTTATATACGGATCATAAGGCACTTACTTACTTACATACTCAACGTATTGCAAACTTGATGATGATCTCATGGATGGATACAATTCTCCAGTATGACTTCAAGATCGTTCATTTGCCTGGTATTTCAAATGTCTTACCTGACACTTTATCCAGACTCTATGAGGACGATTCAACAATGTCAAATGAACTGGGAGGGGAAAAATCAATCATGAGAAGTAGTGCTGCCACTAACGAACCATTACCCACACTTGAAAGTGGTGAATATTTTACACCTCCATATGAAGAGCGTGATAAAGTGCTTGCTTTTGAGCATAGTAAAGGGCACTTTTCTACCGAGGCTCTAATTAATGCATTAAAGCGTAAAGGCATCTATTGGTCGAATCTAAAGAAGGATGCAGATGAATTAGTTAAGGCGTGTATACAATGTCAGCGTCATAATATCAGCAGAAAAGGGTATAATCCATTAAGACCTGTGTTAGCTACTCTGCCTGGTGACAGTTGGGGTATTGACTTAGCTGGTCCATTTACTACCTCAGCTCAGGGCAACGAATACTTGTTAGTCATGATAGATATAGCTAGTAAATTTTATGTATTGAGAGCTATACCTGATAAATCAGCTGCAACTGTTGCTAAAGAGATACTGAACGTTATCTGCACCTTTGGACCTATGAGGAAAATCCAAAGCGACCATGGAAAAGAATTTATTGGGTTTTAATGAACACCATAAAGAAACATATCGGTTTCGAACACGCATTAATTTCACAATATCATCCAAGAGCAAATGGTGCAAGTGAAAGAGCGGTTCAATCAGCTGTAAAAACCATAAAGAAACAAATAAATGGAAATGTGGCTGAGTGGGACTACATGGTAGGACCAACCCAATTATATCTAAACAGTAAATATAATCTCAGAACGAAAAGCACTCCATTCTCTTTAATGTTTGGTAGAAATCCTAATGACTTTGAAGACTTCAGTCAAGAAAAGGATATAAAAACAACGGAGAAAATAAATAAGGATTTGCAACAAAAAATAAAATACATGACTGAAATAGTCTTTCCTGCTGTCTATGAACAAGCAAAGAGCGTAGCAGATAAACAGAAACTAAGGTTTGACAACAAGCATAAAATACTTGATATTCCCATAAATGCAACTGTAATGATTTTAGTTACAGACAAGCAAAATAAGCTTGATCCTCACTATAAAGGATTCTATAAAATAGTCAATAAAACCTCTGGTGGCTCTTATGTATTAAAGAATGAACAAGGATTCATTGAGCCTAGAAATTACCCACCTTCTTTACTAAAAGTTGTATCAGATAAGATGGTACCTGAAGATAAACAATATTATGAAGTGGAAGCAATAATAGGACATAAAAAGGATGTAAACAATAAGTATCTCTATAGATGTAGATGGTTAAATTATGATGAATCTCAAGACACATGGGAACCTGAATCTTCATTCACTGATCCTAAATTCATAACAGAATATTGGAGAAGAATAGGTGTAATTCCTGAAAGTGTCAAGGCTATCAATAAAGCCAATAAAAAGTTATTGAAGAACATAAAAGATCAAGAAACACAATTAGATCAACATTCAGGAAAGAGAAAAAGATCGACAAGAAACAATACAGATCAAAACAAAAAGAATAGAAGATCTTAAATAAGCTTGTCGGTATTAGTCAATACCTGGGTGGGGATAATGTGATGATCTGACATTAAATAAGTCTTCATTTACATACTAAAAATATATCATAATCAATTTACATCAGAAATAGACATAAAAGAACCTCTTGTACTGAATAAGACAATGGATCTTTTAATAGATCAAGACTTATGACCGAAATCCATAATTTACATTATTTAATTAATTTAAAGTAGTCTATGATAATAGAGACTCAGTCATTTGCATGAACTCTACTACTACTTACTCCGACATCTCTTCATGTATAAATATGCTAGAATAATTTATAATCAAAAAGAACAATAAAAATTGTATAGAACAGTCTCAAAGTATCTACCTTTGTCTCTATATCATCTTATTATATAACTCTATTATCAAAACATCACACTCACAAAGATGGTCCTAAAGCTTCAGTAGATGCTATGGCTACTCACTTGACTTCGGTCTATGCTGGCTCTCTGTTGCCCCCATCAGAATCTCGTCCACCCCCACCACTTTCCTGTGATAGTTTGGTTCCTTTTGTCTTGCCATCCAACCTGGATATGTTCTCAGCAGACATGATCATGGATCATATCAAGCGTTTACCTCTTCGGAAGGCACCTGGAAGCGATCACCTGAAAGCAGAAATGCTGAAGGCCGTGACCAAGGACCTTGCCCCGCTTTTGTCTCTCCTGTTTTCCCTGTGTTATCAATGGGCTTATACTCCTTCTCTCTGGCGTCTTGCTAATGTATACCCGATACACAAAAAAGGTGATCCCTCTGATCCGTCCAACTATCGACCGATTTCGTTGACATCAGTCATGCGTAAGCTCTTTGAGTTTACAATAGCTGATTGTCTTCATGAACACTCGCCTACACTGGACATTGCGCAAGGTGGTTTCCGTCCTCAACGTAGTCCTCTGGATCAAGCTCTATGCTTGCATGACTTGATGCATGATTACTTTCTAACCAACCATCGCCGTCCTGTTGTTGCTTTTCTTGACATCAAGGCTGCTTATGATACTGTCGACAGACGTGTCATCTGGGATGTACTGGCTCGCTCTTCTCTACCTCGGCCTGTGCTTGCTTTACTAGTCAACTTGTTTGACGACGTACAAGTATCTGTGCTGATAGCCAACCACTCTTCTGCTCCCTTTCAGCCTGTCACGGGTGTTCTGCAAGGTTCTGTTCTCTCTCCGCACTTGTACTCTTTGTACATTAACTCTCTTCCTTCTCTCCTTCGTTCTGCTGCTACGGCTGGTACTACTTTGGTATGTCCTCCTGGTATGTCTAATGCAGTTCCTCTGAATTGTCTTCTTTTTGCGGATGATGTTGCGATCTTCGGCTCTCGTAGTCAAGTCCAGCATATGTTGAACCTTGCTGCTGAGCATTCTTGCTCCCTTGGATATCGTTGGAGTCCGGCCAAGTGTGCAGTTCTAAACTCACCTTGTGATGGCCCTCGATTGACATTGTATGGCGAATCTCTGCCCCTCGTGGACGAGTTCATCTATCTTGGTGTACCCTTTCGAGAAAAAGGCATCCATGGACCTGGCATCATCTCTTTGAGATCTGCTAAGGCCATCAAGACCATGACTCTGCTAACCTCTGTCGGTGTTCATCGCAATGGTTTCTCCCTTCTTTTGTCCTCTCGGCTGTATGCCTGCTTTATTCGTCCCAAGATAGAGTATGGTTTGGCTATATCCCGTCTTGCTTCGGCAGACGTGATCAACTACGGTACCCTCGCCTGGTCAAGCTTCTTCAACAGAATGTCTTGTACCGTTCACTACCGGACCCACAGCCAGTCTCTAATGCTGAACTTCGTACTCACTTTAGACGACAATGGCAGAGCCAATTTGACCGCCAAATGGTGCGACATTCGGCTCGTGGTCGGCCCGTTTGTTGTGAGATGAAGAGAGAGTAGATATTCAATAAGAGAAAAGGTAAGAACACCGAGAAAGTCCGTTAGAACTTGTATAGGTTTTTATTTCTCCAAGAAATGTTACCTTTCAATTGCAATAAAATGTCGAAGTATCTATACTTTTTTTTTTCGGTCAAAAAATTGTTTTGGGTTGGTTTCTTGACTACGGATTGATTTGTTAGATCCCAGAGAAACTACAAGCGAGCGAAACTTGCTTTGGAACAGTGCCAGAGGTTCCTTTTCCCGCAAGCGAGATAGGTTCCAAAGGCGTCGTGGAGCAAGACCGTCAGAGCCAGCATGAGCCCCAGATCCCAAAGTAGAATCATAGTCGAATGACAAAGTCATCAACCGGTGATCAGACCCAAGGGAGAGATCAGATTCTACTGCGACTTGAGCACCACGCATATTCCACGAGGAAATATTTGTAATGAACAAATCGATGATACTACTCATTTCCATACCACGTCGAAACGTTGTAAAGGTGGGCACACCACGACAAAGAGTAGTATTCAGCACAGCCAGGTCTCGTTGTTCAAGCCATGCACGCATAGCAAGACCACGCGAGTTGGTAGCGGAATCACCAGTGAAATCACCAAAGCGAGCATTAAAGTCACCACAGAGGATAGAGTCAGAGTTGAGAGGAATTGAGGAGAGAGCGGATAGCACCAGCTCATTAGAGAGACTGGGTGGAAAGTACGAACAATGCACATTGACTGCTCCCATTTTGAGTGAGAGAGTATATGCATTGAAAGACGGCAACTGGGTGACAGGAAAAGGACAGGAAGGAGAGACAAGAGCAGAGACACCACCAGAACCACGGTTGTTTGCACCAACTACCTTTGATTCATATAGATGGTATTGCGACCAATCTATAGGAAGATAGCCGGCGGTGAGCCAAGTTTCAGTGATAAATAGGATACTGGTGGTCAAGACATGTGATATAACATCGTGGATGGTCGTGGTTTTTAGGCCATTCGCATTCCAGATGCTAATAGAGAAGGAGCGGAGAGGGTTTGTTGTTTCTTGTGCATTGGATGGAATATTCATTAATATTCCATTTCAGACTCATTGTCTGAAGCACCAGCTGACTTGAACAAGAAAGCAGCCGATTTGGGGTCTTGCTTCTCCAAACGAGCACGAGCAGCAGAGAGAACAGTCTTGAGATCATCGTGATCAATCCAACCCAACTCCATGAAAGAGCGGGCAAGAGGACCAACAACGACAGGGCGAACAAAAGAGAGAGTATCAAGTGCACGGTTATGCACAAGAGAATGCATTTGTTGAGCACGGTCATCAACAGAGAGAGCAGCGAACTTAGGGTCAGCAAGGTGCTTAGGATCCAAAGGATCGAAGCCACCGACCAATTCAGCACCTACCTTTTGCATGGTAGCAGTGAATTGCTCCACATACTGTACATGCATCAGGAGGCCAAGCACACCAGACGCAGGAAAAGAGACATCAAGGATACGTCCAGTATCCACACCAGAGCGACGAAGACGAGATCGGACTTCAGATCTATTGATCTTGCGAGAGCGACCAAGGTACACATATGTAAAGCCCTGAGGACCTTTGGCAGCAGGGCTCACAAGGCACGGGCAGCAGCAACTCGTTTCTTCTGCGAAACGCGGGCAGGACGGCAGGAGGAGAGGCAGGCTTAGCAGCCTTGGCTGCCCAAGAGGAAGCATGGATGGATGAATCCCCACTGCCTG
>NW_026252072.1:0-7316 GCF_025201335.1 Gilbertella persicaria | reverse complement strand
CTATGTCTGATCTTGGCCTAGCCTTGGTAGCGATGCGTAGTAGAACAATTGTCTTTTGCTGGAGATTTGTGAGTGTGATGGTTTGGTTATTGCACAAGTTGACCTTGATATACTGAATGACCACGTCAATATCCCATGTTTTCAATTAATGGTCTGCTGGTACAGGTTTCGGTTGATTTCGTTTGGAGCTAAAAAAAAAAAAAAAAAACCTTGGATTGATGGTCGGTAAGCAATAAGTTCTTTGTTAGGATGGATGCTAAATTGCATTTATTCTGCTATTTTCTGAGTACCTATAGATGATGGTGATAACTTGGCAAGTATCTGTCTTCCACTTCTTAAGTTCAACAATAAGTTCCTTGTTGATTTGATATTACTTGTTCCAGTTGTCGTTCTTGTATTTGGCGACCTATCTTTTAAGTCTAATAAACTCTTCTTTGAACTCATATGTTGTCGTGCTATCCGAATATTCTGATATTTACAATGGCAATTTTGAACCATGTCTTTCTTCATCTTTTCTGGTTTGCTCTTCGATTTGCAGTCTTTTGAAAAGTGCAAGCGTGTCTGCTGCAGTGAGCAATCTTTCTGGCTCATTATTGTTGATATCACTCGTAATTTATTCTGCGATGCGCGGCTTTGAAAAATATAAGGAAGAAAGGGGGTTTCAGGAACAATCAAACAAAAAAATAATGCTACTTTCCAAAAAAAAAAAAAAAAAAAAAAAGGGGGACAAAAGGTTGATATCTGCTGAGAGAACCTACCATTTCATACTCTATTTTTCTACACATATCTTTCTACTCAAATTTGAATTCCTTATTATTCAACTCTAAATTCTGACAGTTACTTGTGTCACAGAATATTTACTTTGAGTCCCAATTATTACTTTATATCACATTAGACTTTATCACATATTGCTCATTTTACATTTAGTCAGCATAGCCTAATATGATCGTATCACTTTTACAGTGATTCATGAATTTATTATATTTGGGCTGTTATAATTGCACTCTTGCAAGTCCAACATGACCACTTTAGAATAGATACAAATACTAGAACAATTCAATTTAAATAAAGACACCCATAATTTCATCTTAAACTTACAATCGTGCTTTACTTGTATTATCTTTTACTTTAAACTAGACTATTATTATATCATTCGTCTAACTGGGTACTTTGATCTTGCATTACATTTGGTTATTGTACGTTATATTATATTGTATTTTTGTATCTCTTTTATTTATACAAATTACATAGTCGGACGACTTAAAATCTGGTGCTCATTACATATAACTTGCTGTCTATTGCTCTGTTATATTTACTGTTCTATATTTCTACAAGTTACTGAAATCTCTATCTTTGTCCTGTGGCACTAACAAGCACATCAAAGAACTTGAAAATCAGAGCAAGATACAAACTAGCCCAAGAGCTGTTCAAATGATCCTTGGTCCCTTCTCGACGATTGATAGTAAAGCAAAAGTCAAATTAGGCTTCATAACGGGGCTATCCAAATGCAACTCAAGGGGAAGCGTAATGTAAGAATTATTGTTTGGAAAAACAAAAGAAGAACATCAAATCAGATGATATGTCGCTAACATCAGTCACCACAGCTCTCGAAATTAAGTAACTTCCTCATTCCAAATGAAACAGTGAAAGCACCTACCACTGAAAAAAAAAAAAAAAAAAAAAAAAACTATACTATATCTAAAAGATCTGAAGTTGGGAACTACTTTAGTGGACCTGGATGTTCACGCATTTACTCTGAAGAGATGAAACGGTCCAATTACAATTAATTGGTCTTTGCATTTGTACAAAAGAGAAAACAGAGTACATCCAATCTTTTGAATAAACATACAATCAAAGCAAAAGACGTCTTTTTTCTTCTTCTTTTTCGTAGAACTTGTCAGGCTTTTAATTTGATAGATTTGTTCATCACTTTTAACACCTTTATATTTTTCTTATAGATTCTATCTATCCATATATGCAACTTTATACCTGTTAGAAGGCTCAATCTGCTTACCAATGCATGCATAAACCTAAGTTTCTTGCTATCATTTGGTGTACAACAAGCAACTTTATGATGCATCTGATAAGAAAATAACACAAAGGCCATTTGTTCATGCATCTCTTAAAGTGGCCAATCTCTTAAAGTGGCCAATCTCTTAAAGTGTCCAAGGCAACAGATTGATTGGCTAAGCCACCGGACTTCGAATATGGTATTTTTATTTCCAGAAAAAATTTTTTCTTTTTCAAACCCTTGTCTTTTATTTTTACATTGTTGTCAAAATAAAGACCATATTGCTCAGGGTACTCAAACTCTTGTTTAGCTATCCTATGGAGCTAAAAGAGTGCTACCTTCCAGCCGTGTAGCTGTGTCTGTTCAGTGTTTTGCTTTTTTGGCGCTGTTTAGATATGACGTTATACTAAGACTTGTGTAACCAAAAGCTATTGTCCCTAGCGATTGTTTATACACGTACGTACTAACTGGCTGCAGACAAAGGGTAAACACTAAGCCCAAAAGGAAGCAAATATGTATACAGATATCAGGTTTTTGGGTTTACTGATTCTCAATACATAGATACTTGTACTTCGGGGTACTTGTATACACAAAGGGAAAAAAAGAATGCGCAGCAGCATTCATACATACAAAGATAGAAGACTAGCCATCTTTTGTCTCAAGATTGGGTTTAGCGTTGCCTAATACTCTGTTCAAGAGAGTGATTAGCTCTTGTTCAGAAAAGAGATGCATTTGTTCAAGTCTGGTCAGCTTGTTCAAACTACTGCAAATACTTGTACTTCGGGGTACTTGTATACACAAAGGGAAAAAAAGAATGCGCAGCAGCATTCATACATACAAAGATAGAAGACTAGCCATCTTTTGTCTCAAGATTGGGTTTAGCGTTGCCTAATACTCTGTTCAAGAGAGTGATTAGCTCTTGTTCAGAAAAGAGATGCATTTGTTCAAGTCTGGTCAGCTTGTTCAAACTACTGCAAATACTTGTACTTCGGGGTACTTGTATACACAAAGGGAAAAAAAGAATGAGCAGTAGCATTCATACATACAAAGATAGAAGACGAGCTATCTTCAAACTACTGCAAATACTTGTACTTCGGGGTACTTGTATACACAAAGGGAAAAAAGAAGGCATGGTGTCACTTTCTAGACTGAAACTGGTCTTTCTCTATCGACAAGGCTTTCTCTCAGGTGTCTCCAAGGTTACTCAGCAAGTCTCAAGGTCAATCAAGAATGGCTCTCATGGCTCAGTGGATATCTAGTAAGTATCTTCCAATGGTGTTAAAAGTATAATACACTAAAGTCCTTTTGTTTAGGTGTTTGCAAGGCTGGTCATCAAGGTCTGTTACTGGTCCAAGACTGACTCTCTCCCTGGTTCTACCCTGTTATGGTTAGCAAGCTCAAGATCCCTATGTATACTCTACTTATGGTGGTGTCTAAGGCGTCTCCAAGGTTGGTCATCATGGTGTGTTACTGGTGCAAGACTGTCTCCCTTTGATTCTGGTTCTTTCAAGCGTTTCAAGGTATCCATTGAAGGACTCAACAAATCTTCACAATGCCGTCTGCTTTCTTCAGCCTTGTCTGTTTGAGAGTCTGATCAGCTCTTGTGCAGGCAAGAAGAGGGTTTGGTTAGGCTTGATCATCCTAATCAAATCCACAGTACACTGGTGTTTCTCTGTGGTTATGCTCTCCTTCCATAGATAAGTTTCAAATGAAAATGCATACCCTACTTACGATTTTTTTTCTCATAGGTATCTACAAGGCTATCCATCAAGGTACACTGGCTGTGTTTCTTTAGGCTAGCGAGCTTCAAGTTCTCAAGGTTTGTTCCACTCAAGCTGGTTTCTTAGGTGGCTGAAAGGTCATCCATCAAGACAAACAGTAGGTTCAAGACTCTCTCCTACACTCTCTGCATGGCTGTGCTTCTTTTGGTCGGTTAGTTTCAAGATGACAAAGGTTGTTCTACTCAAGTTGGCTTTTCTAGGTTTCTACAAGGTGATCAAGCAAGGCGTACTGCTGATTCAAGACTTTCCCTCTGCGCTTGTGCTCTACTTTGGTCAGTGAGTTCCAAAGCAACAAGGTTTGCACTACTCACCGTATTCTGTAGGTATCTGCAAGGCTATCTGTCCATGTTTACTGCTGGCTCTCGATCGTCTCTTCTTGGCTGTGCTTGGTTATGCTTGGTTATGGTTGGCTGTGCTTGGTTGTGGTTAGCAAGTTCCACGATCACAAGGTTGTTCTACTCAAGCTGGTTCCCTAGGCGTCTTCAAGACTATCCATCAAAACGTACCGATACCTCAAAACTGTCTCTCCTGATAATGCTCTATTTAGTCCGTAAGTTTCTAGATGGCGATGGTTTACTCTACTTACATTGGTTTCTAGGTATCTGCAAGGTCTTTTGTACAAGTATCACTGGACTTTCAAGACTGGTTTTCCTAGCTCTGGTTCTCTTTGGCCTTCCAAGGTGTTTGTTCAAGGCTCAACAGGTCTTCATGGTGTGCGTTTCCTTCTTTGAGTCTTCTTGTTTCTGTTTAAGGGTCTGATCAGCTCTTGTGCAGCAAGAAGAGGTTTGTTAGGTTTGATCACCCTGATTAGATCCACAATATGTTTGTGCTGTGTTTTTTTTTACTAGTGTCTCCCCTCTCCTTCTAACTTGTACTTTTCTTTTTTGTTGTCTTTGTGTTGTATTTACAGATAGATTAGGTGCTTTTCTCCGTTTATGCTGTTCGTTTAGTTCGTGTTTTATCGTTTCCAAAGAAGCTATAAAAAGCCCTCTCTTGTGTATACTCTACAAGCATTGTGGTGTTGATTAGCCAAAGCTTTAGGTTTTTTTCTTTTTGTCTTACTGTCATGCTCAATGTTGGTTTGATCTCTAGGTATTCCTCAAGCTTAGTGTTTGTTTCTCTTGTTTTTCTTTTCTTTTTTTGGACTGAAGAAGGTTTTGTCTGGTGTCTTTAATGTAAGTAATAGTCGTCTTTTTCTTGTTTTACAGTCAGTGCTTGTGGTTGACTAGATCTTGTGCTTGCGCATTGTCTATTCATCTTTAGTTATTGGCAAAAACAGTCTTAAATAAAATTAATGGATTAAATCCACTCACGTCTGCTGAGATTGAATAAGCTAAAAAAAAACCCCCCATTTGAAGGCCTTGATAAAATAGCGCTAGCAATAAAAGTGATAATTATTCATCATGCTTTCCTATCGCCATCTTTTTATTTATCAAATGGCAAACAGCAACTGATTAAATATAAGCTTTTCTTAGGTTAGAAAGCAGTAAAAGATTTCTTTTTATTGGTTTGTTTTGTTTGTGTTATGCAATTGAACAGTGATACGCATCGTATTGTCTATCTCTTTAAAACGCGTAATGCCCTCTTGAAGATTAACTTTTCTTTGCTCATATTTGAATACAACAAGGAAATAAATTGCTGTCTATGTATACCTCTTTAAAGAACAAAAAGTAGAGGTCTAAAAAAATAAAAGGAATACTTGGACTGTATTCTCTCAATATAAACAATGATATCAGTACGATTATGTCCTCTTTCCTCACTTTTCTTCTTCTCTTTTTTTTTTCTGTTACTTTACTCTTCTACTCTCTTGGCCTCGTATGCAAATCTACTAGCCTCTTCTCATCCATCAAGGAGGTAAGATAGTTATTCTAAAAGACACGTTTACTGACTCTTTTATAGGGAACCACTTGTTTCCGTACAGTGATGTTCCAAATGCCCTCTTCTTGTCGGCGATGGCATCCATTCGGCCCTGAACTACGCAGAGCCAGTTTGGGCCGGTTCATTCGGCTCTGAACTACGCAGAGCCGCGTGGGCTATGAAAATCAGCACATTGGAGGGTAGCATGATGGCTTTGGTCTTTTGGTAAGTTATATATGCTTGAAAGCCTTTTTTTTTTAATCGTCATTCTAGTTACTTGTTTCCTGGTTCATCAAGGCTCTCATTCTATGGCTTTACTTTTAAAATTCTATTTCTGGCTCTATTTTGTATTTGGTGAATCTTTCTCAAACCTCTTCTTCGAACCTCTTCTTCAAAATAATTGCCTCTTCCTGATATATGAAATTACTGACACATCATTAAAAAAATAAACAAGTCATTTTTCCTTCTTTTCTTATCATATATAATCATGATAAATCATTAATGTGCTTATGCTTCTGTATTATTCAAAACTGCTATGTTTAAATTGAATTCGGGTAAAAGCTAGCATGTCTATGAAATAAACAGGTTTTCAATATGAGACAGACCTAGGTGTGCTTCCTTTTTTTTTATCAAAAGAAAAGAAGAAAAAGGCTACACAGTACGTTTTTTAATCCTTCTTTACTTTCATCTGCTCCTTTTCTTTCTTAGAGCCATTTGTTATGAAGTTCTTCAACCAATTCACATTAAAAGTAAGCCTCAGCTTTGTGTGATTTAACATGCGAATAGTGAGTCAAAGGATATCAGTAGAACAAGTATCAACATATATATATATATATATATATATATATATGCATAAGCGTTCTCCAAGGGACTTGGGTAAAGTAAGTAAAAACTATAGGCCGCGATATATCTACTACTAATGATTACAATACTACTACAAAAGAGAAAAACAGAGTACATCCAATCTTTTGAACAAACATAGTGTGGTGATCTGAGCACTTTCCGATACAAAATATAGCATTATACATCATAAATATAAAGTAAGCATTGTATAATGACAGTAAATAACGGTAACTGGAATAATATGGATATTTACAAATAAAGAGACCATAATTGTACCTTTTAGATAACCAGAAGAATTAAAGGAGAATCTACATAGTCTACTCCCGGGTGTTGTGATGTAAGAGAGAAGATAAAAACAAAGAAGTCGATTAGAACTTGTATAGGTTTATTATCCAAAAATATCTATATGTCTCTTTTTCTAGCTCTTCATTCTCTAGGTATTTATACATGAAGAGATGTCGGAGTAAGTAGTAGTAGAGTTCATGCAAATGACTGAGTCTCTATTATCATAGACTACTTTAAATTAATTAAATAATGTAAATTATGGATTTCGGTTATAAGTCTTGATCGGATATGGATATATGGTATTATAGCTGACAGATCGGAAAATTTCAAAAATTATAAAACATAATTAAATTATTAATAGCAAATATAAGAAAAGAATTTTTAAGATTAATTAAAATTTATTAATTACAAAAATGAATTATGATAAAATAAAAAATAAATATCTTTAAGATTAAAGTTTATAATTACAAAAGTTATTGTTTTTCATTATTAGTAGAATACATATTATGGAACTAAAATGAACGAAGCAAAAACGAAAT
>NW_026252071.1:0-9345 GCF_025201335.1 Gilbertella persicaria | reverse complement strand
ATCTTTTAAAAGTGCAATTTCCTTGTCGTTAATTGAACTGTGAATGGTGTTGTTGTTGCTGTTGTTGTTGATGAGTTGACCACTCTTTACTGGAGTGGCAATAGGTGTACCTTTTTGTGAGCCATTGCTGGCATCACTTGCGACTCTGCTTCGCTTTTTGGGCTGGCGAGTTGCGCTGGTGGTTTTGGTAATGGTGGTTGTGGCACCACGTGTAGAGGCATCAATGGCCTGTTCAATCTCCTTTTCGACCACTGGAAAAGAAGGCTTTTCGTGACACTTTGTGCATTGAAACACAGGGAGTGCAGGTGTGGTTGTGTTGTTGGCAATATATCCAAGTGTGCCAAATTCAGCGCAAAAGGTGCAGCTGATTAAATTATGGTACTTGAAAAATTGCTGCATGATCTGTTGAGCATGAGCTGAGAGGTCAGGGATAGACGCAGGGCGAGTATCTGACATTTTTGGTGAATTAATTTTTTTTTTTTGTACGTGCTTTTTTCTTGTTTTAGTAGGTGTTTTTGTTTGAGCTAATTAATTGATTGGTGTAGAAACTATATCTATTTTTACTGAAGATAAAGATGTTTTCCAAAAGTAGGTGTTGATATGGAAGAGTACGGGATGTAGGGTGATGGATTTAAACTCCAATTTTCTTATAAAAAGGGGCTGTTTTTGACGCGCGACCTTACTCGGTTCTTAACCTCGCGCGGTTGGTTAAAGTGAATATTAATTTTTTATTAGATATCAAGCTAATAATACTATTGTAAGACGATCCCATAAGTCGGGCAATAAAGATACAAATAGCAGATTTTAGGTAGTTAGTAGTTTGAGCAAGCAGAAGAAAAAGCGTGGAGGATTTGACTGGACAGAGGTACTGAAGTGGGTTTCCCAGGCCCAAGCGGATTCGATGTATTACGACAGCACGGGATTAACCAGCAAACGACTTGCATTAAAAAACTCGTGGTCTTGCTCAGAATCGAACTAGCGCCAGAAGCGCGACGTAGATATTTAGGCAGTGATTTAACCAAAGGGAAAAAGAGCACATGCCCGCGCGGTTGGTTAAGTGGTATAATCTTCGCCTGCCACGCGAAGGGCCGGGGTTCGATTCCCCGATCGCGCACTTTTTATATTTTTTCTGTCAGTTTAAAAAAATTCTTTCTTTTTAGTACGAATGTAGAGACCGCAATAACTTGTGTGTTAAAGTTATATCCTAGTATGTTTACCTTTGATGTCAAATAGAACAAATAAAATTAAAACAAAGATAGCAGACTGTAAAAACTATGAATGACACACAAGAAAAATATAATTTTAAAAATATAATGTATAGGCTGAAATAAATGTAAGTGTATAGATCAAAGAAATAGCAGAATAAAAGATGAAACTATTTAAGCTCAACATCCCACAGCGAGATGAGACTATAGAAGAAAATGAATAAATATAAAATAATGATGTATGCTTAATTCGGCTCTTGATGTTTCTTGAGTCTTGAGACATGCACATTGTAAATTCTTTTGTTCGTACCAGCTTGCTTCAAGGATACTATGGACTTGGCGTTGACAGTGGATACTTCATATGGACCAAACCAGTCAAATTGTAGCTTCCTTGGCTTTTTTAAAGAAGTGAGAGCTTGGTTGGATAGGAGAACTTGATCGCCGACATGGTATGGATTCTCTTACGTTGCATTCCTTCGATTCAAAATGATTGTTGACTGTTGTGATGTAAGAGAGAAGATAAAAACAAAGAAGTCGATTAGAACTTGTATAGGTCTATTATCCAAAAATATATCTATCTCTTTCTAGCTCTTCATTCTCTAGGTATTTATATATGAAGAGATGTCGGAGTAAGTAGTAGTAGGGTTCATGCAAATGACTGAGTCTCTATTATCCTAGACTACTTTAAATTAATTAAATAATGTAAATTATGGATTTCGGTTATAAGTCTTGATCTATTAAAAGATACATTGTCTTATTCAGTACAAGAGGTTCTTTTATGTCTATTTCTGATGTAAATTGATTATGATATATTTTTAGTATGTAAATGAAGACTTATTTAATGTCAGATCATCATATGCATATAGATTCTATATGTTCACAACAACAATGACATGTATAAAGCAGCCATGGAATCTGTCGTTGGATTCAAGCAAAAGAAAGTGGAGCAAAAGAAAAGAATGGATTGGGTCGCGTGCCTGAAAGAAGGGGAAGATTTGAAAATCTTGAATTATAGAAATCCAGAATCATTACGCCGCCAATTCTACAAATATATGAGAGGAAATGCAGAATAAACAAATTCAAGTTCAAATTAAATAAACAACTTTAGTGGTATTTTTGTATACCTATTTTATTGCGTTTTGTCATACTATTAATTACACTATGGCGGATTAGTTCTTTGACTTTACTAATATTGTTCGCAAAACAAACAAGAAAAAGTAACTTTTTTGCTAATGTTGTTCGAAATGTCAACAACTTTTATTTTATTTTTCTAAAAAGCAGGTCATATCATTCAAAATCATTGGTTTTCTTGTTTGTGGGGAACAAACTTGTTCGTTTTGTCAACAATAAAAGTTATGAAGCGACAAGTACTGCGACAATGATAGTAGCTTCATGAGCAAGAAAAATTCTTTATTTTTTTTACAAGTACAATAATACTAATAATGTTTCCTATAAAAAACAAAAAAAAAAGAGGTTTGCACAATGCAATACGTTGATGCACTCCTACGAGTTTGACATGAGACTCATCTAAAAAGAGTATATTGAGTTATGTTGAATATTTAGTAATTGTTTAGGGTTTTTTTAACAAAAAATAGCTTTTTGGTTTTTCTTGCAATTGTCTTTCTGTCTTACAAATATGAACCAAACGACTACTTACAAAATCACTCAAATGCAAGAACAAGTTTCCCAACTCGAACAAAAAACCCGAATCGCAGACTCAAATACTTAAGGGATTGATGCATTTATTAGCACCCTCTTTTGCTCAAAGTGATAGTAATGAGATCAACAGTAAAGTTCTTGAAGCAGCTCAACAAGGTAAAAAAAAACAAGCTGCGTGTTTAGAATATGTATAAACATTTGTTTTTGGAAAATGCAGCAAGAGAAGGCGGTGTTGTCAACTCTCTTAATCTAAACTTGATGGGCTTTTGGGACATTCCTAGAGTACTTGAGGAAGCAACAAAAGCATTTGGCTCTCATGGATAACATAGATTTGTTACGCCACGGTTGCGTTTGCTTGCCCTAATCAACTTATTCAAGAAAGAAGAAAATATCACTGATCTTTTAATTGATGACAAAGCGAATGAGAATGACTAGGGAATCCTCAAAACAATCGCAAGAAAAACCCATGATGAAATGGAGTTAGAGCTGCTGAAAGCTTTGAAGAAGAATGACAAAGCAGCTGTGTTGCCTTTATGGTCTGAAATGTCTTCTGCTCTAATCGCAAAATACACATTCAAGCTTGAAAGCAATGCAGCTGCTCATGGCTTTCCTCTTCAAAGATGTCAGCATTCCTAGGCAGCCGGTCTATTGCTCTTCGAAACACACAAGCACAGGAGTAATAGAGCAAGAAATAAGGCTTCTGTTGCTGAAAGAGAGAATAGCTCAAGGATCAGGTATAATAAACGCAAAACATGCATTCAATGAAACTTTAAAATGCCTAACAAGAAACAAAACTATATAGTGAAAAACAAGTTAGTGTTGAATCTCTTCAAAGTGAAAAGCCGTCTTTGGAGTACGCAAACCTATATTGTGGTGATGAATTTGAGGATTCTGAAGATAACATCTCTTCGGAATGAAAAAACAACTGTTGTCCTTGTTCTCCTTGTTCTCCTTCTCTACCTCTTTCCTCTTCTCAACGTAAGAAAAGGGGCAAACGCAATGAAGACAAAAGCCAACCAGCTAAGTCTAAGCGTATAAGAAGAAGTAACATAAAATAGTCATGACCTTAAATAATAAAACCATTTTTTTTCCATCACCTTCTTTTAAAACATTTGTATTATAGATAAAGTCCACAGCTCCTGAATTCAGCCTACATCCAGAAGCTTAAACTCTCTGAAACCTTATGATTGCATAACATCGACTCATGGGCTTACTCATCCTAAGAAGTAGACAGTACTTCCAGCGCTTTTTTAACAATATGAAGAATTGCTGCGCTCCTCTTTGATTGGTATGGAAGAACGCACTTTCCGCGGTAAAGTTTTTCTTCTTTAACATAGCCATAGACAGAAATTGGAACAAAAAAAAACAAGTAGCTCTTATATGTTTACTTACACTCTAACTCTGGTTTCGACTTTTGTTTTTCATCTATATAAAGGCCCGATAGTATATCAAGTTTTGACATGAAATGTCACATCGTCTGATCCCGGTACTGGTGAGTGTTGTTTTGGAAAAGAGTTTTGACATTGCCTTGTTCTAATTTAATTAGTTTGTTTGTTCTATATGTTTAGATGAGATTAGTCTGCTTCCATTTAAAATCAAAGTATGTTTAATCTATTTTTGCTACTTGAAAGCTAACATAGCGCCTTTTTTTTTCTAGATTCCAAAACAAGTCCTTGCTGTCTCTTGATTTATAGTAAGTTTGATATGTTATTACACACCTTCAATATACTCAAAGCTACAGTGGTTACATTAAGTGTCCCATAAAACCTGTTTTTTTACCCTTCTCTACAAAAACTCCGTCGATCCTTCTGAAACTTGGCACATAGATTAATTAGACATTGACAATAATAATCACACTGCTAATTACTCCTAAGTGCATCCAATAACAGTGCTTCATTTTCAAAAGAGAGAAAATTTGTGTTTCACCAAAATTTATTCTTTATTTAAAATGCTCAAAATTTTGTATAACCGCCCTTTGCATTGATGACTGCTTCTATACGTTGAGGCATGCTGCTATAGTATGCCTCCATGTCACCTTTGCGAAATTTGTACCATTCTTTTTCGACCCTTGACCACAATTCGTCCAGATTTTTTGGTTTTGTATCATATCCGGCTAGCTTGCACTTTAACTGTTTCCAAAGATGCTCTATTGGGTTCAAGTCAGGACTGTTAGGTGGCCAGTCAGCAATAAAGTGGACTTTGTGGGCTTTAAGCCAAGAAATGGTAGCCTTTGCTTTGTGTTTTGGGTCGTTGTCTTGTTGAAATATAGTTTTTTGTGGATCCATACTATAATATTCCAATGTATCTAGGTATGACGACCCTAGAATCTCCAAATAGCAATCGGTATCCATTGTCTTTTGAAGCACTCGAGAGGCATATCCTACTCCGGAAGATGTCATGCACCCCCACATCATTAAAGAGCCACCTCCATGCTTGAGCAATAGCTTGTAGTTATGGGGCCTCGCTTTAAACCCTTGCTGTAACCAAGTGTATGTTGCACCATCTGATCCCCAAAGATTGATCTTCGTCTCGTCGGTAAAAACGACATTCTTCCACTCATTTGCGGACCAGTTACGATAATTTAAGGCCCATTTGTATCTCTTCGAAAGGTGAGAAACTCTCAAAAGAATTTTCTTCTGCTTGAGCTTTGAGTATAAACCTACCCTTTTCATCAGAGAGACTGTTCCACTATACTTCAAAGCAATACCCTGTCCAGACAACCAAGTTTGGACTTCTTTGACATTCTTCAATGCTCCAGTTCGGACTTTCATTCGTAACAAACAAGCCGTAAGATGACCTACTCTTGATGGTCTACCGGTACCAGTGCAAGTTTTCATTTCTGGCAACTCTTTTCTAATACGAGAAACTGTTGATTTGGCAACACCTGTTAGTTTTGAGACCTGACGAATTGATTTGCCAGGTAAAAGTGCAGATTTGAAATTGTTTCGTTTATCGTACGGGAGGCTGTAAGGCATGATAATATGGAGAAAAGGTATGTATATAGAATGAAGAAAAGAGACTTTTTTTCTAAAAAGCTTGCCGTATTTATATGTAGTCGGGTAGGTTGCGCTAGAATTTGCGGAAGAATGTGGAAAACCCACGATTGAGAATGCTTATTCGACGAAGAAATAAGATATTCAAGTTTTGCAGGAATTTTTTTGGAAACGCTACGTCATTTTTTTTACCTAAGTTGTCCAAAAATGGTACCCCTTACTAAATAGAGAAACTGAAGTAACCAGCAAAAAAATGCGCTTTTTCTGATGCTAACATAAGGTCAATACGACGAAAATATATTAATTTATGCTTACAAATGAGTTTTATGGGACACTTAATGTAACCACTGTAACTTTTTTTTTCTCAAAAAAGAATGCCCTCCTAAAGAAATTGACTATTTATCCGTACAAGCATGCACTTTGTCAGGTAAGTTTGATGGATAGCAAGATGGTGGTTTTTTCCTTTTTTTTATTAAAAAACCATATATTACATACAAATTATTTTCTGTGTCTATCGGTGTTGTCTCAATTCCAAATGACAAAGCGAATTGCTCATTTAACACTCTTGCCTCGCTTGTATATTTTTGTTTTTATTAGATTCAAGTAGTGCTTCTTTTCTTTTACTATTTCTCAATAAAAGTATCGTTTTTTTCCATTTATAATAAGCGTCTAATTTCTAGTAATCCTAAAAGAAATAAGTGACATTACGAACAATGTTGGTAACTAAAGCACCAAAAAACTTGGTTGTTTTGTAGCCAAAGTTGTTCCAGAAGTAAACAAGTTATTGCTGTTTTGTTGCTAATATTGTTCGAAAAGCGAACAATAAATTTAGTTGTTTTGTTACTAAAGTTGTTCGAAAAGCGTACAAATAATTTGGTAACATTTCGAACAACTTTGTACGTCGAGAAATTGATGCCAGTTATTTCTCAAACAACCATTTTGCTGTAAAAATTGGTAATTTTGCGAACAAAAATTGTACGTTTTGTAACTAACTTTTCCGCCATAGTGTATTTATGGTTCCTATAGAAGAAAGAAATATTACAAACATTGATGAAATTATAAAAAAACATATAGAGAAAGGAACTACTATATATACTGATTGATGGAAAGGATATAATAATTTAAAGAATATAGGTTATAAGCATAAAAATGTAAACCATAAAAAATGCTTTAAAGATCCTGTAACTCATGTCCATACAAATAAAATAGAGGGCACATGGAATGGGTTAAAGCAAGGTATTAATCCGAGAAACCCAAATAAAAAGGACATTTTGAATCATTTAAGCGAATATCAATGGCGAAAAAGAAATTGTGAAAACAATATATGGAAAATTTTTTTGAAAAAGTAAATGTACAAAATTGAAAACGTAATTTATTTAAAATATACCACCACAACGATACATAAGAATAATACCAAATACATAAAGATTGAAATCATCGAATATATATCTATAATAAGAAAACTAAAAAAAATATAAGAAAAATATAAGAAAAAAATGAAAAACAAAATGTGTTGTACAAGAAACAGCTAAATGGTTTAAATGAATACATTAGTCATCCAGTATCAAAACCTATTATAACAGAAATAGAAGAACTCAGTAAAATTGATAACAAAGGTATTGAAAAAGATGAATATATACCAGATGAAAAAGTGTTAAGAGACGATATAATGTATGTTATGTTTAAGGCTTGTCAAGATACCAATTCAAATATAGAATACAGCGATAATGATGAAAACAATTGTTATACTAAAAGTTTTGTAGATAAATCAAACAAAAATATATATTCATCCGAATTTGATGAAATGGAAGAAGATGAGATAGAACAAGGGAATAACATTCCTGAAAACCTAATGATTGACTAAAATAGAGATCCTGAAAATGAAGTTGATGAATTTACAGACGATATGCATATAAAAGAGAACGAAAGTGACACTATGTCAGATGATAATATTAGTAGAAACTCTGAAAATGAACTAGAAGATGAATATATACCTAAGCCTCAAAAGAGACAAAGAAATTCATATAAAAGAACTGACGCTGAGAAAGAGATAAATAAGGTAGTTAATAGATTAAAAAAATACGAAAGACAAGTCAAATAAGGACCCTAAATTGCGTTTTTGTATAAAAGCTAACAACAGAGAAATGTTAAGTTCCATGTCTGCTGTTTATGAAAAATACATTATTAATCAGTTGGATGACAAATATATTGAACGCATCTATGAATATTATGACCAAACAAGTCAAAATTTATGAAAAATATTGAAATTAGTTGTAAGATCTATATAAATGATACACTAGTAAAAAGTAAATACATATTTCTTATTTATATGTTTAACAGAATAAAAAAGTTTCGATTGATAAATTAATCACGTCTTTAGAGAAAAATTTATCAGATTAAAAAATTTGAAAATATGAAACTTATTTGCATAATCACCCAAATTATATCAAGCATTTTAATACTGAAGAGGACGCGAAAAAGAATCTACAACACAAAATGAAAGTGGCGTTTCAAAACGTTAAGGGCAAAAAAAAGAGAGGACCAAGCTTAGATGTGAACTTGGGTAGTCTTTTTGCAGCAGCCAAGACCGAAACACTATAGTAACCGAGAGCATCAGTAACAACTATTAATCGTCAATTGAAAGAAAGATCAGAAGTAATTACATATTTTAATTCAGTGCTACTAAGTTTTCAAGTGCTAATTGTGTTGAATAGAATAATATACAACCTGATAATATGGAACCTGAGAATGCGACAGCGGAAGAAGCCATATCAGAAGAAGATTTAAATGAGGAAAATTCAACAACAAATATTATGACACAGCAAGTACAACCCGACGATTATATTCTTGAAAATGGATTCAACATATTAACACATTTCAGACAGCTCAATTTAGAATCAAACAAAAAATCAAAAGAGTTAGGGTTCTACATCGATGGAGATTTACATCAAATATTGTAAGCTCAATTACTTTCACAACAGCATAAAGATATACTTCTAACAATAATTATTTAGGTCCTTGTCTCACGTGCTATTACTTAAAGAGAATGAGCATGACAAAAGTGTAGTAAAAAGTTTTGGACTTGAAAACTTAAATACTCTACACAAAAATTTACTTCAGAAATACGTTGATAAAGATTCAGTAATGGAAACAACAACATTCAACAGCATTGTATCGGTATTATGGGTAAGTCAATGCTAAATGATACATTTGCGTGTACACTCTAGAATTGACAAGAATCTGTTTTTTAGAGATTAAACAGTAATTCCGAAAGAAGACCATTTAAAGAACGAATAATTGATATTGCCAAATTCGCCAAAAATAAAGATTATAAAATGATCGCTATCTTAATCAGTTGGTAACTGATCAAATAAAACTAATCCTTGGAATTCGTTTGATATACTCAGTTATTATATCTAATAGCCTAAATAAACTACCAAATCAGGAACGACTTGAAGACGATATAAGAGAAGCAAAGCTTACTGTAT